>NC_069500.1:133027029-133029529 GCF_027579735.1 Bombina bombina
AATTACACACAAGCATACACACTCAATTGCATATATTGTAACACTAATTGAATGATAACAGTACATTGCATGCATACAATGGTCTGTGTACAATAAATACACTAGAAAAACTCACCACATACACACAATCACATAGAAATACAAGAACACATACTTCCATACACGATATGTGGGCTTACACACACACACACACACACACACACACACACACACAAATACACAGCATGGATAGACACACACAAATACACAGTAGGATACACACACAAACACACACATACACACTATGGATAGACACACACAAATACACAGTAGGATACACACACAAACACACACATACACATTATCTATAGACACACACAAATACACAGTAGGGTACATACACAAACACCCACACAAATACACAGTAGGATACACACACAAACACACACACAAATACACAGTAGGATATATACACACGCACACAAACACACATTATAGATGCACATACACAAATACACAGTATGGATACACACAGAGAAATAAAAAGTATGGATACACACAAAGAAACACACAGCATAGATGCGCACACACACATACACAAATACACAGTATGGAAACACACACACACACAGAAATGCACAGTATGGATACACACAAACAAACACACAGCATGGATACATACACATACACAAATACACAGTATGGACAAACACACACACTCATACACAAATACACAGTATGGACAAACACACACACATACACAAATACACAGCATGGAAAAACACACACACACAAATAACAGTACGGATACACACTCAAACACACAGTATAGATGCACATACACAAACACACAAAGACACTGTATGGACACACACAAATACACAATATGGATACACACACAAATACACAGTATGGATACACACACAAATGCACAGTATGGACACAAACACATGCACAGTATGGGCACACACACACAAATACACAGTCTGAATGCAAACACACATGCAAAGTATGGATACACACACATATACACAGTATGGATACACTCTCACAAATACACAGTATGGATACACACACACACAAATACACAGTATGGACACACACACATGCACTGTATGAATAAATACACTCACACATATACAGTATAGAGAGATACACACACACAACAAATACACAGTATGGATACACACACAAATACACAGAATGGACACACACACAGAAATACACAGTATGAATGCAAACACACACACACATGCACAGTATGGATACACACACACACACAAATATACAGTATATATACACGCACACACACATGCACAAAAACACAGTATAGATACACAAATACACAGTATGGACACACACATGCACTGTATGGATACATACACACACATAAATATACAGTATGGACACACGCACAAATACACAGTATGGACACACATGCACTGTATGGATACATACATACACACACACACACACACACAAATACACAGCATGGATAGACACACACAAATACACAGTAGGATACACACACACATACACAATATGGATATACACACAAATACACAGTATGAACAGATACACACACACATGCACAGTATGGACACACAAATACACACTATGAATGCAAACACACATGCACAGTATGGATACACACACAAATACAAAGTATGGACACACACACACACAAATACACAGTATGGACACAAACATGCACTGTATGGATAAATACACACACACACACACACAAATATACAGTATATATACACGCACACACACATGCACAAAAACACAGTATAGATACACAAATACACAGTATGGACACACACATGCACTGTATGGATACATACACACACATACATATACAGTATGGACACACGCACAAATACACAGTATGGACACACATGCACTGTATGGATACATACATACACACACACACACACACACACACAAATACACAGCATGGATAGACACACACAAATACACAGTAGGATACACACACACATACACAATATGGATATACACACAAATACACAGTATGAACAGATACACACACACATGCACAGTATGGACACACAAATACACACTATGAATGCAAACACACATGCACAGTATGGATACACACACAAATACAAAGTATGGACACACACACACACAAATACACAGTATGGACACAAACATGCACTGTATGGATAAATACACACACACAAACACACACAAATATACAGTATGGATACACAGACACACACACACAAATACACAGTATGAATACACACACAAATACACAGTATGGATACACACACATGCACAGTGTGGACACACAAATACACAGTATGGACACACACATACACAGTATAGACACACAAATACACAGTATGAATGCGAACACACATGTACAGTATGGATACACACACACAAATATACAGTATGGATACACACACACACACACACACACACAGTATGAATGCGAACACACACACACACACACATGGACATGCACAGTATGGATACACACACAAATATA